>NC_091469.1:251415354-251462854 GCF_036971445.1 Narcine bancroftii | reverse complement strand
GTAGAAATACAAGAGATGATTAAAAAAACCTACCGAATAATAAAACACCAGGAGAGGATGGATTCCCAATAGAATTCTATAAACATTTAAAGATTTATTAATTCCTCCCCTCCTGGAAGCAATCAACCAGATTGATAAAACATAAAGGTTACCAGATTCATGCAAAACAGCAATAATTACAGTAACACCAAAGACAGGGAAAGATCCACTCGCACCAGCGTCATATAGACCAATATTTTTACTTAACACAGATTATAAGATCATAACTAAACTATTAGCAAACAGATTAGCCGACTATGTACCAAAAATAGTAAATCTAGACCAAACTGGACTTATTTGCAAATTTATTAACTTAATTCATGCAGTAGAAGGAAATAAAGCTCCAACAGTAGCGGTTGCTTTAGACGCAGAGAAGGCCTTTGACAGAGTAGAATGGAATTATTTATTCAAAGTACTACAAAAATTCAGTTTACCAGAGAAATATATTAATTGGATTAAATCATTATATGAGGGTCCATTGGCGAAAATGACAGTAAATGGATATATATCAAAACAATTTAACATTAAGCAGATCAACAAGGCAGGGATGCCCACTATCACCCTTATTGTTCGCGTTAGCTATAGAACCACTAGCAGAATTGATAAGAAAAGAAAATAAAATAAAAGGGATAAAAATAAAAGGCAAGGAATATAAAATCAGTTTAGTTGCAGATGACGTTATAGTATACTTAACAGAACCAGAAATATCAATAAAAGAATTACATAAAAAATTTAAGGAATATGGAGAAGTGTCGGGATACAAGATTAACGCAAATAAAAGTGAAGCAATGCCAATGAATAATGCGGATTTCTCAAAATTTAAGAAAGAATCACCATTCAGATAGTAAATGCAAGCAATACGATACCTAGGTATACAAATAAATAAAAACCTCGGCCATCTATATAAACTCAATTATTATCCACTAATGAAAAAATTACAGGACGACTTAGAGCATTGTAAAGAATTACCACTCACACTGATAGGAAGGATAAACTGTATTAAAATGAACATTTTCCCAAGGATACAATACCTATTTCAGGCATTGCCAATACACTTGACGGAGAAATTCTTCAAGGAGTTAAAGAAAATAATAAGGAAATTTTTATGGAAAGGGGGGGAAACCGAGGATAGCACTACATAAATTAACAGAATGGTATAAACAAGGAGGCTTACACTGCCAAACTTTAAAAATTATTATAGAGCCGCACAATTAAGATATCTATCAGATTTTTGTCAACAAGGGAAAAGCCAGATTGGACTAGACTAGAACTAGATAAAATAGGGGAGAAGATACCTGAACATATATTATACAAATGGGATGAAAAATTGGTACAATGTAGGAATTCTCCAGTATTACACCATCTCCTCAATATATGGAAGAAGATTCATGTAGAAAGGAATAAAACAAATTACCAACTACCAAAACTAATACTGACGCAAAATCAGCTAATCCCTTTTACAATAGATTACCTTTCCTTTAGAGAATGGGAGAAAAAAGGGATCAAAAGAATAGAAAATTGCTTTTCAGGAAATAAATTATTATCCTTTGAACAAATTAAGGATAAATATAATATAATTCAAGATACAGTGCTGGCATATTACCAATTGAGATCCTACTTGAAGGACAAATTAGGAAGCAGTCTGTGGTTACCAGAGGGAAGTAATTTTGAATATGTGATTACAGACACAATGATAATCAAAAAATTTATAACAAATATGTATATTAAACTACAAGAAAAGGAGAATGAGGAAATAAATGGTAAAACTAAACAAAAATGGGAACAAGATTTAAACATAAAGATAAAGAAGGAAACATGGGAGAAGTTATGCTCTGGAACTATGAGAAATACAATAAACACGAGGTTACGTATGATACAATATAACTGGATACACAGGCTATACATTACATCTTAAAAGTTAAATAAATGGGACCCAACAGTATCTGACAGTTGTTTTCGCTGTAAAAAGGAAATGGGAACAACAATTCATGCAATCTGGACGTGTGAGAAAGTGAAAAAATTTTGGGAAGATCTAAACCAGATATTAAATAAAATTACAAAAAGCAATATACCAAAAAACCCAGAGATCTTCCTCCTAAGTAACATAAAAAACAAAGAATTTTGACTTGATTTGGATGGTGCACAAAAAAGATTTGTTAGAATAGCCTTAGCTGTAGCAAAAAAATGTATTATGTCAGCCTGGAAATTAGAAGATAACTTGAGAATACAACAATGGTATATAGAAATGAATAAATGTATTCTATTAGAAAAAATAACATATAATTTAAGAAATAATATTACAATATTTGAACAAATATGGGAGCCATACATGAAACACAATAGAGAAAACCTACCGGGGACATCTACCACCTAAAATGACAGAAGGAGAAGGAAATGAAAAGAATTGACTCAGTGGAATTTCTTGTTTATTTTTATTGAGTGACAACATTGTTTGACGGGTTTAATGTATCTTAGATTCTGAACTTTAAATGAATGGGCGGGGAGGTAGGGAGGGTGGGATGGGAAGAGGTGGGGGGGAGAGAAAACGACACTGTATATATTTGAAAAGAAAAAATGTTTGTATCTTGATCAATGTGGTTTATAGTGTGAAAAATAAAAAATTAAAAAAAAATTAAAGGGTGTCCATTTAGAACAGAGATGCATGAGGAAGATTTTTTACTTGAAAATTTTATTTTTCATTTGCATCAATACATACATATAACAAAACAATGTAATGAAAATGATACAAATTGTTATATATATATTTCTTTTTATCCCCTTCCCTCAAAAGAAAAAGAGAAAAAAGAACAAAACACCTGAATTTATTTTTTCATTCATTATTCATATATTCCTAATATATTATTTTATCCTGTACATTAAATGGGAGGAGTGGGTGTTATGGACGATGTGGATGGATTTACTGATGAAATCCATATTTGGTTTCCAAATCGTATAAAAATTCTCAGGTTGATTCCTTAAATTATAAGTAATCTTTTCCAATGGTATACAAGTTTGAATTTCCATATGACATCTATCCAACCTTATAAAATTATCTGACTTCCATGTTACCATGGTGCCATACATTTCCATGCTACCACCTTTGCTACACTCAAAATTTTTCATTGATATTTGTCTAACTTCAATTTAGTATCAGTGTCATATAAATCACAAAGCAAAAATATTCTGGGATCTTTTGTATCTATATCTTCATAATTTGTCTCAATAATATATTCAAATCTTCCCAAAAGTATACCACTTTTTCACAAGACCAAACTGCATATAATAAGGTTCCTGTTTCTTTGTTACATCTGAAACATTTGTCAGAACAATTTGAATGAACTCCATGTAATTTATACAGAGTGTAGCATAATTGGTGTAAAAAAAATTATATTGTACCATTTGATATCTAACATTATTTGTATTAATTATACTCTCGTGGCACAATCTTGACCAGGCCTCTTCATGAATTTGTATATTTAAATCTTTTTCACTTTTGTTTTGACTTATATAGTTTCTTTTTCTACATTATGTCTTGTAATTGTATATACATATTAGTAATAAATAGTAATAAATATTTGTAAATGTATAAATTATTAAATACTCAAATGGACTCTGTTCCAGAAGTCTAAATTTGCACTTAATTTCTTTTTTAAATTTGATTTAATCTGATAGTATGAAAAAAATAGTTTTATTTGGTAGATTATATTTCTCTTTCATTTGTTCAAAAGTCAAAAAAACCAAGAAACAATCTTTTATCCTCTATTCCATTATTGTGCCAGATATCAAAGAAAGGATTATTTAAAGTAAAAGGGATAAGTGGATTCTTCTTTAACATCATCTTAGCTATTTGGTAGTTCTTAATTCCTCTATATGAATTTCATTCCGTATCTTGAATAAGTTGTTTTAAAATTGGTACTTCTTTCAAAGGTTCCTCGTTCCATTTATACAAAAAATATTCTGGATTAGTTTCTCCTATGTTATTCATTTCAATCTATACCCATGTTGTCTTCTCCCCAATTTGATAACAGGAGGATAGTAATCTTAATTGAGCTGCTTTATAATAATTTTTAAATTGGCAACTGTAATCCTCCCTGATCAAATTTCCAAGTTAATTTTTCCAAAGCTATCCTTTGCATTGTATCACACCAAATAAAATTTCTTACACTTTTAAAAAAATTCTTGAGAAAACTTTGTTGGTATAGGAATGGATAATGACTGAATAAAATATTGCAACCTCCAGAAAAACATTCATCTTTATACAATTTACCCTTCCTATTAAAGTTATTGGTAAATCTTTCCATCTCTTTAAATCTTCATTAATTTTTTTGTAATGGTAGAGGATTCAATTTAAATAAAATATTTAAATTTCTATCAGTATTGATTCCTAAATATTTAATTATTTCCTTTTGCTACATAAACTTCATCACCTGCTTACTTAATGTATAGTCCCATCATTGATAGGCATCACTTCACTCTTGACTTTATAACCAGATATCAAACCATTCGTACATTTATTTTCTTCAATTATATTTCTGGTTCTGTAAGATATAATATAACTTCATCTGCAAACAAGCTAATTTTATGTTCTCTCTTCTATCGTAAAATCCTTAATCTCATTATCTCTTCTTATCACTTCTGCCAATGGTTCTATAGCCAATGCAAATAAAAATGGTGATAATGGGCATCCTTGTCTAGATGACCTTTCTATGGAAAAGGTTTAGATATTTGCCTATTCAAGACCACCTTAGCTTTTGGATGATTATACAAAGCTCTTATCGAATTTATAACATTATTTGGAATTCCGAAAACATTCAATATTCGCCTGGCACAATCTTCACCATTCTAATCTGTGAGGAAGAATTTTTTCAGGCAGAGGGTGATAAATCTGAAATTTGTTGCCACAGATTTATGGATGTGAAGCCATTGGATGTATTTAAGGCAGAGATTTATACATTCTTGATTAGCTGGGGAAATGGATCAGCTCATGATTAAATGGTGGGGCAGATTTGATAGGCTGAATGTTTTATAGGTTGGGGTGACACTGGGACCCTGGGTCAGTGGCGTGGGGGTGACACTGGGCCCTGGGTCTGGGGTGTGGTGAAGGTCACACTGGGTCCCCAGGTCACTGGGATGTGGGTGAAGGTCACACTGGGTCTCCAGGTCAGTGGGGTGTCGGTGACACTGGGACCAGGATTGGTGGGGCAAGGGTGACACTGGGACCTGGGTCAGTGAGGGTGGAGGTGACACTGGGATGCTGCTCAGTGGGTTGGTGGTGGAAGTGACACTGGGATCCGGGTCAGTGGGTTGGAGATGGGGGTAGTGACACTGGGTTCCACATCAGTGGGATGGGGAGACACTGGAGTGACATGTCCATGTTTAGTGCATCAGCGTGACATGCTTATGGGTTGTGTGCACCAACTGGAGCGACACATGCAGATGGGTTGCATGCACTGGAATGATGCTTGCAGATGGGTTGTATAGAATGACATGGGCACGCATCGGAGTGACGTGTTTTTTTTGAAAACTTTATTTAAAGACTTTAATCAAAATACAGTTAAACATAACAAAGAAAAGTAAAGAACAAATTTTTACATATAAAAAAATACCCTCCTACCCCTTCAGTCAGCTCCCTTAAGGGGAGCCAAATATAAAAACAATATAGTTAATATAAAGAATATTTCAAAGTATTTCCAAATTCATATACTCCAAATAAGAACACATTTTAACAAAAAATGAATAATTATGTAAATTATTTTTCCCATAAGTTCTCAATTCATATGCCAGCATGTTTTGTTAATCTTCACATTATCTTTCCAAGCGGAGTGACGTGTTTGTATGGGTTGTGTACACCAGAATAACATGCTTGTGGGTTGTTTACACTGGAGTGCTGTGGACATTTGGGTTGTTTATACCGGAGTGGCGAGGGCGCATACCAGAGTGATGCATATGTGTGGGTTGTTTACACTCGAGTGATGTGTGAATGGGTTGTGCACACCAGAATTATATTTGAGTGTGGGTTGTTTAGAGCGGAGTGATGCTGGCTTATGGGTTGTTTACACCAAAATGATGCGCATGAGTATGGGGTGTGCGCACCGAAGTGACGTGTACGTTTGGGTTGTGCCCACCAGAGTGATGTGTGCCTATATTGGTGACATGTGTGTATGGGTTGTGCCCACTGGAGTGATGTGTGCCTATATTGGCGTGATGTGTGTGTATGGGGTGTGCCCACCAGAGTGATGAGTGTGTTTCGGTTGTGTCCAATGGAGTGATGTGTGCCTATATTGGTGTGATGTGTGTGTATGGGGTGTGCCCACCAGAGTGATGTGTGTTTGGGTTGTGCCCACTGGAGTGATGTGTACCTATATTGGAGTCACGTGTGTATGTGTTGTGCACATCAGAGTGACTTGTGCATGTGGGTTGTGCACACTGAAGTGAAGTGTGAATATGGGTTGTGCCCACCAGAGTGACGTGTGTTTTATTCCTCAGGAATCTATGAAGATAGCACTGCAGCATCAAGACCGACCTCTCCAGGCCCTCTGCTTGCTGTGTTTTGCTGATATCCACCGGCACCGTTCTGATATAGGGGTAAGATCACTGCTGTCTGTTTCCAGCTCCCTAACACTGCTGGGTGGACAGTGAGGCTCTGCTGACAACCCACTAAGGCCCCTCTGCACTTCACTATCAACCTCACACCTAACCGGTCTGTAAATACCTGTAAGTGATAGTGTGACCTTGAAATTACTGCAAAGGAACTCAAACCAGCCATCGCCTGTGGATTCGAGCCCATTCTTCCTTTGTACCCACTTCTTCCCTTCCTGTAACTGACACCTTTTCTGTCTATATCTGACACCCTCTCATCTAGCTGCAACTGGCATCCTTGGCTTTTCTGCCTGTAACTACAATCTGTTGCGTGTTGGCTCGATCTAACACAATTCCTGCCTATAACTAACAATCTCTACTCCACTGCTTGTAATTAATTGACGGCTGCCTGGACATCAGGCCCCCTGCATCTTTTAATACACAACAACCACTCTTCAGCTGTATCTTAAGATATGACCTTTGGACGGATGTGTGGTACAGGGTGTGAGTTCATTGATTTAAAATTTGCCTGCAATTCTGTCGCTTTGACTCAACAACTATTCTACTCTTAACTCAATTTGTATCTACTTGCGCAAACCACTTAGTAATATTCATAAATAACTACTACCTGCTGCATTCTGTAAATTACTCCCACTCTGTCATCCGAAACTTGCCTGTGTTTCATCCACTGCAGCTCGGAGAGGTCTCCCTCATTCCTCTGCATATGAAGTGGAAGTTACTATTGGCATCCAAATTCACACCAGCTCCTAATCACCGGGCACCCCTTTGCTCACTGGTCCACACTGATCCATTTGTGCCAAAGACACTGTCTCATCAATGTTTATCATGAATCAAGCCCCAGATTTTAAATCTTGGATTTTATAAAATGTAGACAGGCACCCAGTGTCAAACAAGAGAGAATCTAGTGGTTTCACAGTTAGTTGCGAGCACAGGTGGATGACTGAGGCATCCCAGTGTTCATGACTGCTCCCTCCTTTTCAGAAAGCACTGCCCCGGTACGAGTCCTCACTGAACATCATGACAGAGATCGGTAACCGACTGGGTCAGGCGCAGGTGCTGCTGAACATCGCCAAGTGTTGGATGACTGAGAAGAAACTGGACAAGGTAGGCAGGGGCACACCTGGTTCTCCTCACCCCCACTCTCAACCCTAATTTCTCCCTCCCCACGTGGCCCCCACCTCAAGTGGCCCCCTCTCCCTGTCACTCCCCGTCGTGCCCCCATACCCATCCTTTCCCTCCTTTCTGTAACCTCATCCCATATCTTACCAGCCCCCTCCCCTTCACCCATTCACTGTCCATCTTCTGCCCATGCTCCTCACCCACCCCCATCTCCCATACCCTATTCCATCCCTCATCCATCACTTCCCTATATCTCCCCATCACCCATCCGTCATCACCCCATCACAACCTCAACTGCAGCTCGTCAAACCAACACATTGTCCGTGCCCCAATGCAATACCTCAACTCTTCCCCATTACCCCACCCCAACTATCCCTCTGTTTATCCCCTTTGCCAGCTTCACCCTCCCCAACCCCCTCCCTGTGTGGTGCTCCTGGATTCACTGTTAGTCCTGAGCTTCTACAGTCTGCACCATTGTAGGATGTATATACACTGTGTCATTCTTGGATTCACAATGTGACTTGCTCCTGGATTTATTTGGCATCGCTCCTTCATTTACATTGTACCTCACTCTTTTATTTCACTGTGTGTCACTCCAGGTTTAGAATGCAAAATCTTGGATTTTGCAATCATTTTGTCTTCTTAGATTACCAGAGTGTGTGGAGCTCATATTTAGATGACATATCGTCACGTCCCTGGATACAAATAGTGCATTATTTCAGTATTTACCCTGCATTTGTACCAGTTTCCATAAGACTAAAACATTGGAGCAGGATTAGGCTATTTGGCCCATCGTGTATACCCTACCATTTAAATCATGGTGGTTATACATTTCCTCTCATTCTCCTGGCTTCTCCCTGTAACCTTGACAACCTTACTGATCAAGAATATCTGTTTCATTCCCAGCTTTGCACATTGTGTTCCTCCTCTGAACTTCACCACTTGATTTCCTTAACTTGCACTGGGTGCAGGATTGACACTGCCCTCACTCCTGCGGCTAAACTGGATCACGTATCTGGATTTACTTGCGAGGCACCTCCGACAGTTACTCTGTATCTTTCTCATCTGGTTACTCTAAACCTCATTGCTGAGGATACTCTGAACCTCACTCTGGGAGTTGCGCTGCATCTCACTCCTGGAACTAATCTGCACCTCCTGGTCTCACTCCTGTTTTCCTCACTTTACACCTTATTTTGCAATTCCTTGTATGTCTTTCGTAATTTGCATTGTGTTATAATATTTTATGCCATTCATGAAAGTGTCTTTTGTATTATTTTTGTAGACTTTAGGGGTTGTACAGAAGGCAGAGGAACTGGCGGATGCAGTGGGAAATAAGGTGAGTAATGAGGCTGTTGATCAATTCTGGCAGGCTGTTGTGTAGGTGAACAGAACTGGGTAAAGACAAGAAGCCCTGAAAATAGCTGGCAGTCAGTGAGATCCATGAACAACAACTTTACAAGTCATAGGAATGAAAAACCAGTGACGTTGATTACTCTGCTCTGAAACTCGGAGGCGTGAGGGCAGAGTCTGGGGTGGGGGGAGGGGAGAGAAGAGGGGGAATGGAGTGCTGCATGTGAGAGGCAGCACCATGTGACCCAAGGGTGACCATGTGATGCAGGGAGTGGAAGCGACTGTGTGACCAGGGAGCGGGGTGACTATGTGACCCAGGGAGTGAAGTGCCCATGTGACCCAGAGAGCGGGGCAACCATGTAACCAAGGGAGTGGGGCAACCACTTGATCTGGGGTGACCATGTGATCCATGGATTTGAGGGGGGGGGTGACTGTGAGGGCTCTGGGAGTGGGGGCAACCGCCTTGACCCTGGGAGTGAGGGTGACCATGTGACCCAAAGAGTGGGGGTGACTACGTGACCCAGGGAGTGGGAGCACTCTGCTCCATGATGACTGCTCATTTGAAACACATTTAGTTCAACATATACAACAGGTGGGACTATGTCACGTTGCCCATTTTAGCTGTGTCCATGTGTAACACTGGTCTACTCTCCAGACTGGGACCCATGGTGCAGCATCCTATGCCACCCTGTGAATCTTGCTGTGATCCTCAGATCAGTCATGGTTTG
Organism: Narcine bancroftii; assembly: GCF_036971445.1. Classification (NCBI taxonomy): domain Eukaryota; kingdom Metazoa; phylum Chordata; class Chondrichthyes; order Torpediniformes; family Narcinidae; genus Narcine; species Narcine bancroftii. The sequence goes on along the minus strand of NC_091469.1, from coordinate 251,453,018 downwards.
AAAGCTAAGGTGGACAGAGCTGGGTTTTTTTTTCTCTTTGGAGTGAGGAAGGATATAAAGGTGCTTAAATTGAGATTATGAGGGGCTTGAATAGAATTGTCAGTCAGTGCCTCTTCCTGTGGTGACAGTGGCAAATACCAGAGAACTTCGGTTCTCTGAAGTGAGTGAAGGAAAGCCAGGGAGATATCAGAGGTAAGATTTTTACAGAGAGTGTGGATGCTTGTAATGTACTGCTGGGGGTGGTGGTGGAGGCTGGTACATTGGGGATATTCAAAAGATTCTTCAACAGGCATATGACTTCCTTTGGAAGGAGGGAAACAGATGTGATTGGCACTTGTAACATGTCACTATGCAAATTAGAAAGACTGATCAATGTGACAATATAGGTTGTGAGACTAAGGCTGTGTGAAAGGGCAGTGAAGCTCATTTCATCAGCGTTGCACCAACTGTGTTTTGTACCTACCTCAGTTTAACATCTGTGTTGTGATTGTGTGCTTTTGTCAGTGTGTGACTGTCTCTGAGTCAGTACCAGTGTGTGAGTGTGCATTTCTGTGTGTTTTATGAGTGTGTGTATGAGTATGTGTCTATGTATCCCTGGGTGTCTGTGTGTACATCTTGTACGTGTATGCATTTGTCTTGGTGTAGAGCTCGTCGAAAGAACCAAAGACTTGTTGATCCAAACCAAGGCTTTTATTAGCAAAAGACCGGAGCTCTTCACAGGTGGCCGACCAGTCCGGAATGATCCGACCTGGCTAGGGACACAACCCTTTAAGGCCCAGACAATAGGTGTGGCTTAGCTCTCAGCCAATCGCTGTAAGCACAGTCTAGATACAGTAACTATATACACTTTGTACATTGGTGATAGACCTGTACTATCACACTAGGTGTCTGCAATACGCGAGTTGATGGTGTGTCGGTGTCTGAGTCTGCCCGGGTGCCTATGTCTTTGTGCTGCTTTTGTGTCTGTCTCTGTGTGTGTAACCTTTGGCATTTGTTTGTGCATTTGCACGTTTGTGAGTGCATTGCATGTGTCTGCATTATGTGTGCACCTTGTATCTGTCTGTGCATGATTGGTGCTGGTCCCTGCTGATGTGCGCATCCTCTGCCCTCTCTAGTTAATCCTACTGAAGGCACACTGCCTGTATGAGGCCATATATCGAGAAATGGGCTCTGACCAACTTCTCCGAGACCACGTTGTCAAGTTCCACGAGTGTATGGAGGACATGGAGTTGTACTGTGGGCTGTGCGGCGAGTCGATTGGTGACCAGAACTCCCAGCTGCAGGCGCTGCCATGTTCCCATCTCTTCCATCTGAAGTGAGTAAACAGGCTCTCAGTTAAACCCTAGAAAAACTTCTGCCCTTTGTTATAATCTCTGCTCCATCACCAGCACCACCTGGTAACTGAAAGCGAACTACACTTTATGCAAGTGTCATGTCATCTCCAATTTCCTAATGAAACGATGCCTTGATTTTAAAACAACTGCTTTTAGTTCCTTGCCCATTCTCCCCAGCCTCGCAGTCACAGAACTATCCACCCCAACCCAGGAACCTACCTGAACTCGTCCCATTTATCTGCGTACAGCCTATATCCCTCTAAACCAGCAGTTCGCAAACTTTTCTCCCCTACTCACATAGGATGCCATAGGTGCTCTGTGGTTAATATGGGATTATTTAAGGTGGTATGCAAGTGGAAAAAAAAGTTGAGAACCACTGCTCTAAACTTTTCCTATCCATGTACCTATTTAAATTTCATTTAAGAAGTGTAATTGTCTCTACCTCTACCGATTCTTGCAGTTCGTCCCATAGACCCAACACCGCCTGTGAAATAGTTGCCCTCAGATCTTTTTCAAACCATTCCCCTCTCACTTTAAACCTGTTCTCTCTAGTCGTAGACTTTCTTACCCTGGGGAAAGTGACTGTGCCCATCCACCCTCTCTGTGTCCCTCCTGAATATCTGTAAGATTAACCTGTAGCTTCCTGTCAAGATGAGGTTGGGGGTGGGGGGGGGGGGGGAATGAGGAGCAGTATATTCACCTTCTTTAAGGATCTGTGGATTTCCAGTTTCCTCTTTTTCTCCAGACCATTCCATATCCTCTCATTTACTGTACATTTTCTTGCCTTGTAGCACCTTTCCTCCCAAATACATTGTCTTGTGCTTTTCTAGATTAAACAGCATTTAGCATTTTTCTATTCAATTGAACATACTGTCTCCAGCTGAACACAATCTGCTGGAAGAACTCTGGGGGGTGAGGGGAGGGTGGGGGGGGGGGGGGAGGAATGGTCGATGTTTTGACCCAAAACCCTTTACCGAGATTTGAACTATATAGAGAAGCCATTGACAAGAGGACAGGATGGGACAAGAGTCGCAAGTAGGATTGGGAGACCAGGGAGAGGTGAAATGTGATGGACAGAGGCAGTTGGTTGGAAGATGCCAGACAAAGGGGGAGAGAGGCAAGAAAAGCAAGGGTTCAGGTGGAGGAAGATGGATCACATAGGGAAGTGAGTGATTATATTAAAGACTTTCAGTGATGGGATTTGTTTATGGCCTCCATCAGTCGTGGTCAACCATGGATTTCATATTTATTGTCAGAGTACACACATAACAAGATTCCTTTTTCCTAAGGGCACGGCAGAATTACCACTAAAAATGGTGCTAAAAATAAACGGTAAACAAATAAAGGAACTGTAACCAGATAACAAATGTAAACAAACTGCAATACAGAGAGAACAAAGAAAATCAATAAAGTGCAAAGTAAGAGTGCTTCAATGAGTGTCTGATTGAGTTTGTTGTTGAGGAGTCTAATGGTGGAGGGGTCGTAGCTGTTCCTGAACCTGGGGGTGCGAGGCTTGTGGCACCTACACCTCTTGCCTGATGGCAGCAGCTGGGTAGTGTGGGTTTTTGATGATTGATGCTGCCCTCCGTCAGCAGGTTCCCTGTAGTGGGTTAACTCATTAGTGGGGAGGGTTTTGCCTGTGATGTCCTTGGGTGTGTCCACTACCTTTTTGGAGGACTTTACACTCAGGGGTATTGGTGTTCCCATACCAGACCGTGATGCAGCCAGTCAGCACACTTTCCACTACACCTCTGTAGAAATTTGCCAGGATTTCTGGTGTCGTACCAAAACTCTACAAACTCCTGAGGAAGTAGAGGTGTTGACATGCTTTCTTCATGTTACCATTGGTGATTTGGGTCCAGGAAAGATCCTCTGAAACAGTGACTCTCAAGAACCTAAATTTGCTCACATGGGTACTGTGCCTTTGGTAGTCACTGAGCTGGAGTGGCCTCTCCAGGATGTAAGCCAGGGCAGAGTTGATATGGAGATCTGTCTGCTGCTCATGCAGTGGGACTCCCCTCTCCATGCTAATGACAGGTCCTAAGGCAGGGGTTCCTAACCTGGGGTACATGTATCTCCAGTGGTACATTTGCACTTTTCAGGGGGTACATTGGGTCTGAGAGAATAACAACTACTGTACAATACATGGTGTTGTAATCTGCAGTCAGATTGCACAATGTCGTGTTTTTTTTTATCCTTAATTTTTAGGGGTACACGGGAACCTATAAAAATGCCCAAGGGGTACAGAGGAATAAAAAGGTTGGAATCCCCTCTCCTAAGGAGTGACGAGTCAATCTTTTTTGGTGCCAGCAGTATTGCAGGAGTTGCTGTGCCAGTGCTGGGTACAGCAGTCAGCCATCTTCAGGACCCCAACTCCGGATTTTTCCTTTGGGGTTTACTCTCAAAGCCTTTCCCATGAGCGGGTATAGCCACAAGGCAGCAAAGGTTTGAAATAGGAGTTTTTCCTCTCCTAGATGAGTTACTATCCATGGTTAACAAGTCCCATCTGCCTGGAGTAACTGGTTTCAAGGCACCAGTGGTCCACCTTTGCCCTTCTGTCAGTGAGAACAGAACAGAGCTGCCAGGCATAAGAACTATGTCATATATGAAAGTCAGGAGTTGGAGTTGGTTGTCAGAGGCTGCTTGAGATACACACCATGAATAGCATATGTATAGCAGTGGGAGCTCATCTCCACTACCACCCTTCAGCTAAGACAACCTTTAAGCCTGGGATTTGATTCGGGTAAGTAAAAATGGTGGTATAAAGAGAGACCAAAGTATGGGGAGAGAATGGAAGAATCCAGTGGAGAGATATGGGTGGAGGGGTGGGTGGAAAAGGGGGCAAAAAAGGGGGAGGGGAAAGAGGAAGAACAGAATGGGTGCAGAAGAACAAAAGAAAGGAACTGAAAATTCTCTGTTAATACCATTGGACTGTGGACCGCTCAGGAGGAATGAAGTGCTGTTCCTCTAGTCTCTATTTTCTGGTCGTCTAATTCTTTCCATCTCATTGACAACCATACAAGGTTATTTTTACATACTGTATATTGAAAATGCAGTGATAGTGGTTGTTTTTATAAGCAGACTAGTAGCTATCGCGTACATAGTACAAGTTCAAATTTATTTACCATCTGGTACAACACAATGAAAGTGTTCCCCATCCTCACCTTGTAAGAAAATGCAAACAATTCTTGTCCATTAGCAAACTTCATTGTTAAGTCTAAAACATTTGTCCACATTACAAAGTAATGGGAGATTTTGCCTTGAAATAAATGTAGGTTGCAACAAAGGGCATACAGTAATTATGAGGTACATTACAGGGGTGGTAAATTTACTTGGGGCAGTTTTTTGGAAAGGTGCATCTGGCAACCAAACCTGCAGATTCACTAGCTTGAGAATCCACTTCTGGACTTCCTTCCTGTCTTTCTCTTCTTCCAGCTGCTGCCCTGCACTGTGCCCTTTCCTGAGTTGGCAATGAATGGGGAGACACAAAGACCCAGGATCTTTCAACCCACTGAATCTGTTTTGACCATCAGCCGCCCATTTACATTAATCTCATTTTATTCTCCCACACACTCAAAGATCCCTGGATTCTACCACATACTGAAAGAGAGGCAGACCTAACCAAGTCCATCACAGTCCATCAAGTCTATCATCTATCTATGATAGATGCTGCCAAGAAGGCAGCCAACATCATGAAGAATTCCCATCACCCTTGTCACTATCTCTTCCCATTGCTCTCTTCAGGTAGAAAGTACAGAAACCTGGTCCAGCACAGTTTCTTTGCAACAGCTAACAGACTCTTGAACCTCCCTGTACTACCCCAACACTAACACAACTTCAAAACCACTAAAGAATTGCCTGCCCTACTGACATGGCTTATTTTTTTGCACTACAACCAACTGAACATCTATTTATCTATTTATTTATTTAGTATATCTTTTTATTTCCTTTTCTCCCCCCCCCCCCCCCCCCCCCCCCCCCCCCCCCCCCCACTTCTTGCATGGGTATTTTATGTACCGGGATAGTTGCAGCAAGTAAGGCATTCATTGTTCTTTGCATCGTACTTAGGTATATGACAATATACTTAATTCATTTAGTGGCCATTTAACTTACCAACTCACACGACTTGGAGACATGGGAGGGAACCAGAGCACCAGGCGAAACCCACAGGATCACAGGGAGAATGGGCAAACTCTGCACAGACAGCAGCAGAGGTCAGGATCGAACCCAGATCTCTGGAGCTGTGAGGCAACAGCACCTTCCACTGTGCCAACTTGCACCTTGTGTGAGCTAGGCTAGGTCTGAAGGCACAGTTAACACAATGCAATTACAGCGCCAGCAACCTGGGTTTGAATCCACTGCTGTGTGTAAGGAGTTTTTACGTTCTCCCAGTGACTGCGTGGATTTCCTCCGGGTGCTCCAGTTTCCTCCCACCTTCCAAAGACGGATGGGGTTAGGTATCATGGGTGTATTTGGGTGGCACGGGTTCATGGACCGGAAGGACCCGTGACCATGCTATGTCTCTAAATTTTTTTAAAAATCCCAGTTTACCTTGCTGGGATTTGGTGCAGGGCTGTAGCTGGAGTCTCAGGCTGTAGCTGGATTCTTTCCAAGGGAAAGTTGAAGCCAAGACCATGCAGACCAGTCTGGCATTGGAGAGTTCAGTGAGGGTCAGTAAGTCACAGATCTCTTCTAATCATTCATCTGCCTTCTTCCTCCAGATGTTTACAAACCAACGGAAACAGAGGCTGCCCAAACTGCAAGCGATCATCTGTGAAACCAGGTTTCGTGTGACCTGGGAGCTCGTCTGATAGAGAACACGTGAAAATGAATTTTTGTTTAGTCACCATCCCATAAGGCCTTGGATTCAGAATATGGAAGGCAGCAAAAAAAATTCAGAAAAAAGACCCTGATCTTATCTCACTGGGCCGAGTGTCATCGCATTCCCAGTGACATCACGGCTTCAGATAGCAGTATTAAGAGGTTGAAGGTTGAGCCAATAGTCTTTAAATAGCCAATAACCCTCATGTTAGAGGGTTGTGTGTGTGTGAGAAAGACTGATGTCTGGGTGCGCTTCATTGCTCCCCCTGCCGCTGAAGGTTCCAGTTTTGAGATCTGAATGTCTTTCTGTGTGCTTGTCTCACTTTTACAAAACACCTCACTTTTACAAAATGTCAACATCTAGAGTTCAGCATGAACAGGAAGCAGTTTTGTTTTGGGTTAAGTTGTAACTTCATAAGATTGGCTTACACTATGCACCCATTGCACAGCGACTGGATTACACCATGGGTGGCTTAGTGGCAGTAAGCTCGTTACAGTGGCTGGATTGCACTGCCCACAAGTTGCACTCCAACTGAGGACATTTTTAGATTCCTGATTACATGTCACCTGCCACTTAATTATACTGTCACCAGATTACACTCCTATCCAATTACATTACTGTCCTATTACATTGTTGCCCAATTACTCATAGCCTGTTTATATTGCCAATTGATTATGTTCCTGCCATATTGCTTGATTACATTGCAGTCTGATTTCACTGTTGCTGCCTGATTACAATGATGGCTGACTCTGATATTGCTGTTACAAGACCACTTGATTACATATCTGGCTGATTACACTACTCTTACTGCACAAGGATTGAAGATGTTGTGAGCTGATTACATGCCCTCTACCCCATTGACTGATTACATTGCCTTCAATTACACTGCTGTCCAATTATGCATAGCCTTATTGCATTGTTGCTTGATTACACTGCTACCTTATTGCATAGTTAAGTGTCACCTAACTGCACCATTGCTGGTCTTCCATCTGATTACAGTGCAGCACGATTCCACTGTTGACTGGTTACACCACCATTATACTGATATCCAAGATCCTGCTGAGTGATTACTGCACAACCTGATTACATGGCTGAAATATTATCCTGTGGATCACAAATGACCCCCGATTGCAGTCCCAACTGATGACACTGCTGCCTTATGCTACTGATTGTTACATTGACTCTTCATTATACTGATGTCTGATTACATTACCCCGTGATTACATTGCTGCCCAATTACTCTGCAGCCTGATTACAATACGAGCTGATTACACTGTGTCATGGTCATAATAATCCCAATTGCCTGAATATACAATTTAATTGTTACATTGCCACCTGATTAGTGTTGCAGATAACACCATTGTCCAGTCGCATTGTTTTAATCCCTGTTTTCATTGCCTTCTAAGTGTAGCACCTCATTCATGCCTTTCTTAATATTCAAACCCTCCATGTCAGCTTGTTTTCCCTGATCTAATCTGAAAATTACAACCATCCATCAGATTTATCAAATGTGATTTCCCAATCATAAATCTATGTTGATTCTTCCCAACCTGACTGCTCCAAAGTGATCTATTACTGGTTCTTCCATAGATTTTGCCACCCCCTGTAACCAATGCCAGGTTAAATGGCCCATACTTCTCTGTTTACCCACCCCTTCATTAAGCAGTTCACATTTTCTACCTTCCAAACTGGGAACTGTTCTAGAATCTGGAAGATGACTCCACTCACTCCAGTCAAAACCTTGGGATGGGATCATCAGGTACCAGGAATTTATTGGTTTGCAGTCCCATTACTTTCTGCAGTATTTTTATTTTTACTGTGGTAAAATCATAATTTGTTGAGGATTTTCTTTATATTACAAAATATTTGTTTAATTTCTTTATCTTCCAATATAATTTCTTCAGTCTGTAAGGGACCCTCATATTTTTGCTTATCATTTACTTTTTACATATATATGGATTTTTTTGTGTATTTTTAAGCTTCTTGCAAGGTTAACCCAAATTCTACTTTCCATTCCTACTTAATCTTCCTTTGTTGAATCTTGATTATTTTCCCTGACCTTAGAGTCTTTGCACCTTTTGATGCTGTTTTTTGTTTGATTTAATACTATTAACTTGCCATAACCATAGCTGGACCATTTCTCCTGTTGGGTTTGTGCCCCAAAGAGATAGACACTTGTTGCAGGCTATGTGTGTTATTTAATTGTTATATACTGGTTTACTGTCCTACCCGACTTTGCTGTTGAAACTTACCATAGCTGTCTGGTGCCTTTGTAGTTTGCCTTGTTAAAAGTTAAAAATGCTGATTTCAGAGTGAACTAAACTACTTTGTGTTTATATAAAATGTTATCATATTGTAATCACTCTTCCCCAAATTAATTGCCTATGTTCCTCTGCTCCATGAGCCCACGTGTTGGTTTGCCTGGATTACCTGTAAATTAAATCCCCCATTATGATATTAGCCTCCAATTTGTTACACCATAAGTTACAGCTGATTCCCACCAATGAGTTCTATATCATAGCTCCATCTACATTGATTCTGAACCTTGACTTTCTGAGCTGCAGCCCATCCATACAATTATTGTGACAGCTCTATACATTCCACTGTGGTGTAACACGTAGAGCTGCTACCTTGGGTGTAAATGAGTGGCGGAATCTTACAGGAGTTGATAGCAATAAGGGAAGAATAAAACATGGGATGAGAGTAGGATTCATGTCAATGGTGTTAGATGGGCAGCACGCACAATGTGCTGCATGTCCCTATGACTTTTAATAACTACTAGAAGTTACATTTTCTGGGATACTTAATCTGCAGCCTTGCACACCAAGAGACCATGTATTGGCCTTAAATGGTAACCACGTGGTTCCAGTTAAGCCACTAATTCATCCATCTTGTTCTAAATGATGCCATCTTATAGACAATGACTCTTCCATAATATATTTTCCTACCTCTTAACACTAAATAAAAACAACCTCCCTAAGAAAAGTTTTTAGAAAAAGGACTCTGATGACAGTCTGAAGTATTGGTTTTCAAACTTTTTTTTCCCCCACATTCCCTATGCCATTCGTGCTGTCGAGGGAATAAGGTGGTATGTGAGTGGGAAGAAAAAATTTGAAAATCACTAGGCTAAAATATACTCAGAAGCACTCTTCAAAATTATATAGAAACATCGCAAAAAAGACTCAAAATGGATATTAAAAGGTGATTCTTGGAAGATCATAGAATCAGAAACCCCAAAACACAAAAATAACACAAAAAGAAATGCCACAAGCATTCTGCACTCAAATAGAGCTTTAAAAAAAAATGGCACAGAAAAGACTTGGGATTTTTTTTTCACTCAAAAAAGTTCATAAATAAAACCCAGAAAAAGGTGCTGAAGGACTTTGAAGAGCACCTTCACAAAATAAGCAAAAAGAGCATTCAAAAATGGTATCTGCAATACAGAAAAACATTCAAGATCATAGCCAAATCCTGTTTTAAAACATTGGCTTTAGGCTGCACGGCCTCAATGAATTATTAAGGCTCACCTTTGTTATTCAGGGTCGGATTGCATTTTCTGCTTCATACTGCATTACTTGAGGTCAATCAGCATCTATTTTGGGGTCATGCTGCATTATTTGGGGTCATTGTATGTTTGTAGACTCACTCAGTGGCCTGGTCATACTATTATTTGAGTTCACACTGCAACCTTTATGGTCATACTGCATTTATTCAGGATCATTTGCTGTGCACACATACGTTTTGCAACCAGCGCACAAAGGAAATTAACATGCACATAAAAAGTTAAAATAATGCAATTAATAAATATGCTTAATGAAAATAATCTTAGCAGTTTGTTAACTAATTAGTTGTATTAAATTTTAAAAATGCCAATACAGTTTTAGCCATGAGAGAAAGGCTGTTACAAACTATCTTGAAACAGTTTCAAGTTTACATTTGCACAAGCATTCAGTGCGCACATACTTTTGTCACAGGAAAAAAAAATTATGCACACAGACGACTAAAAATTAGAGGGAACATTAGTCAGGCTCAGTGCAGACTTTGGTCTCGCTCTATTCATGCAGTGGGCCACGCACAGAGACACAAATCGACCTGGATAATGGCTAACAAACATGGCAACTGCGCATACCGGGGGTGGGGGGGTGGGGGGGGAGAGAAAATAACGAGAACAAGAAAGAGAGTAAAAAGAAATCAAAGAAACAACAGATGACCAACCCAGAGGAAGAAGACCAGCATCAAGACACTTCTAGTAAAAATAAGAAGACCAAAAATACCCAACAAAATAAACCAAACAACCCAACAAGAAAACCAGAAGAGACAGAGGTAAAGGACACAGATCCTGGAGTGGACTCAGAAGAAGAAGAGGAAGAACACAGAGAAATGGAAGATGAAGGGAAGGGCAAGTACATGGATATTTTTTTTAAAGAATATATGGAATCAGTAAAAGAATGGCAATCACAAGAATTCAGTGAAATAAAAAGAAGAATAAAAAGTACAGAAGAAAAAGTGAATAGATTAGAGATGATCATGTCAGATATAGGAAAAAGAGTGGACAAGGTGGAAGAACGAAAAACAGCCATAGAAATGGAAGTAGATGACTTAAAAAAGAAATTAGAAGAATCTGATAAAAAAGTTAAAGAGACGCAAGAGCTGTTAACTCAGAAGATAGATATAATGGGGAGGAGTCACGTGATGGAGTAGTGGCCGGTCAAGGAACTCCAGCCCTCTCGGGAAAAGTAAAAAAAGACAGTGAAAAAACAAAGGCACAAACACAAAAACCAAAATAAAGTGAAAATAAAGGTGTGGAGAAAATGGCAGCGAAAAAAGAAAAGTCAAAAGCAACGGGAAGAAGAGAAGAAGAAAGGACGTCGGAAGAAGAAGGTGAAGGCCTTACCTGTCCGAGGAGGCCCACCATGGAGAGAGAAGCCCGCTCCCTAAGGTCAGTTGAAGTTCCGAACTCGGGACTACAAAAACAAAAGTGCACAACCGCGCATGCGCGACTCCTCGATGCATGCGCGATGCGCAAGACAAAAATAACACTGACGGGAGGGGGGACCAGCTGAGGAGTCGATCTCCACAGCTGAAATTGACAACCACAACACAACAGAAAGAGGAAAACACAGAAAATAACGAGAGCAAGAAAGAAGAGAGTAAAAAGAAATCAAAGAAACAACAGATGACCAACTCAGAGGAAGAAGACCAGCATCAAGACACTTCTAGTAAAAATAAGAAGACCAATAATACCCAACAAAATAAAACAAACAAACCAACAAGAAAACCAGAAGAGACAGAGGCAAAGGACACAGATCCTGGAATGGACTCAGAAGAAGAAGAGGAAGAACACAGAGAAATGGAAGATGAAGGGAAAGGCAAGACAATGGATATATTTTTTTTAAAGAATATATGGAATCAATAAAAGAATGGCAATCACAAGAATTCAGTGAAATAAAAAGAATAAAAAGTGCAGAAGAAAAAATGTATAGATTAGAGATGATCATGTCAGATATAGGAAAAAGAGTAGACAAGGTGGAAGAACGAGAAACAGCCATAGAAATGGAAGTAGAGGACTTAAAAAATAAATTAGAAGAATCTGATAAAAAAGTTAAAGAGACACAAGAGCTGTTAGCTCAGAAGATAGATATAATGGAAAATTATAATAGAAGAAACAATATAAAGATAATGGGCCTTAAGGAAGATAAAGAAGGCAAGAATATGAGAGAATTTATAAAAGATTGGATCCCCAGGGTCCTAGGAAGACCAGAACTACAGGAAGAAATGGAAATAGAAAGGGCACACAGAACATTAGCCCCTAAACCACAGCCACAACAAAAACCAAGATCCATTCTAGTAAAATTCTTAAGATATACAACAAGAGAAAATATATTGGAGAAAGCAATGAGGAAAATAAGAGAAGACAAAAAACCATTGAATTTTTTTTCTATCCAGATATAAGTTTTGAACTCCTGAAGAAGAGGAAGGAGTTTAATGCAGCGAAAACGATCCTATGGAAAAAAGGATATAAATTTATGCTAAAGTATCCAGCAGTACTTAAAATAGTTATTCTAGGGCAGCAAAAGAGACTATTCTTGGATCCGAGGTAAGAACTAAGAAGGGAAAGAAAGGGAAGAAAGGAAGTATGGGGGGAATTAAGAGAGTGACCTTTGTTGTATATGAAAATTAAAATCTTTTCTGGGGGGGGGCTGGGTGGGGAAGAGTTACGGTCACTGCGAAATTAGTTGACATTTGCAAGTAAATTCGCAAATCCAAATGGAGAGGGGAGATGTGGTTGCCCAATAAGGGATAAAGGGCAACTCAGGAAGGGGAGGGGATAGTGGGGTTAAAGAAATTTTAGATAGGAGAATAAGGGAAAAGTTTGATGTTTTAGAAATGTTGTCTTATAATGTGTTCAAAAAAAGAAAGCAGAAATGGATAAGAAGGAAAGGTGATGATGAGGAAACGGAAAGATAAACAAAGTATGAAATGGCTATGTTGAACTATATGACTTTAAATATTAATGGAATACATAACCAAATCAAAAGGAAGAAACTGCTAAATTTACTGAAAAAAGAAAAAAATGATATAGCATTCGTGCAAGAAACACACTTAACTGAAGTGGAGCACAAGAAATTAAAGAGAGATTGGATAGGACATGTAACAACAGCGTTATATAATTCAAAAGCTAGAGGAGTAGCTATATTAATCAGTAAAAATGTTCCAATTAAAATAGAAGAGGAAATAATAGATCCAGCAGGGAGATATGCAATGATAAAATGTCAGATATATTCGGAGTTTTGGAATTTACTCAATGTATATTCACCTAACGAAGAAGATCAAAAATTTATGCAAGATATTTTTTTGAAGATAGCAGACATGCAAGGGAACATACTAATAGGAGGGGATTTCAACCTTAAATTGGATTCAAACATGGATAAAACTGGGAAAAAAATTAACAGAAAGAACAAAGTAACCAAATTTATAATTAAATCAATGCAAGAAATGCAACTTTTGGATATATGGAGGAAACAACACCCAAAGGAAAAGGAATATTCATATTATTCGGGTAGACATAAAACATATGCAAGAATAGATCTATTCCTGTTATCAGCTCGTATGCAAGACAGAGTAAGGAAAACAGAATATAAAGCTAGAATATTATCAGACCACTCACCCCTGATATTGACAATAGAGTTAGAGGACATCCCTCCAAGAATGTATAGATGGAGATTAAACTCCATGCTACTTAAAAGGCAGGATTTTAGAGAATTCATCGAAAGACAAATTAAAATGTACTTTGAAATAAATCCGGAATCAGTGAAAGATAAGTTTATACTATGGGACGCAATGAAAGCGTTCATCAGAGGACAAATAATAAGTTATGTAACCAAGATGAAGAAGGACTACAATCAAGAAACAGAGCAGTGGGAAAGGGAAATAGTAAATATAGAAGAGAATTGGCAGATAAAAAAATAAAATATGAAACACTACAATCATATAAGGTGGAGAAGAACATAATGAAGACAAAACAGAAAAATTATGAACTAGGAGAAAAAACGCACAAAATTCTCGCATGTCAGCTTAAGACAGAACAAACTAAGAGAATGGTATTGGCATCAAGGAAAAAAGACAAGCAAATCACATATAATCCAACGGAGATTAATGAAAACTTCAGAGAATTCTACGAACAATTATACCAAACTGAAAACGAAGGGAAAGAAGACAAAACAGATGAAATTTTAACTAAAATTGAACTACCAAAATTACAAATAGAGGAACAAAATAAATTAACAGAACCATTTGAAATAGTAGAAATACAAGAGATAATAAAAAAAACTACCAAATAATAAAACACCAGGAGAGGATGGATTCCCAATAGAATTCTATAAAACATTTAAAGATTTATTAATTCCTCCCCTTCTGGAAGTAATCAACCAGATTGATAAAACACAAAGCTTACCAGATTCATGCAAAACAGCAATAATTACAGTAATACCAAAGACAGGGAAAGATCCACTCGCACCAGCGTCATATAGACCAATATCTTTACTTAACACAGATTATAAGATAATAGCTAAACTATTAGCAAACAGATTAGCTGACTATGTACCAAAAATAGTAAATCTAGACCAAACTGGATTTATTAAAAAAAGACGAACAACAGACAATATCTGTAAATTCATTAACTTAATTCATGCAGTAGGAGGAAATAAAACTCCAACAGTAGTGGTTGCATTAGACACAGATAAGGCCTTTGACAGAGTAGAATGGAATTATTTATTCAAAGTAGTACAAAAATTCAGCTTACCAGAGAAATATATTAATTGGATTAAAGCATTATATTTCGCCATTGGCGAAAGTGACAGTAAATGGATATATATCAAAACAATTTAACTTAAGCAGATCAACAAGGCATGGATGCCCACTATCTCCCTTAGTGTTCGCGTTAGCCATAGAACCACTAGCAGAACTGATAAGAACAGAAAATAAAATAAAATGGATAAAAATAAAAGACAAGGAATATAAAATCAGTCTATTTGCAGATGACGTTATAATATACTTAGCAGAACCAGAAATATCAATAAAAGAATTACATAGGAAATTGAAGGAATATGGAGAAGTGTCGGGGTACAAGATTAACGCAAATAAAAGTGAAGCAATGCCAATGAATAATGCGGATTTCTCAAAATTTAAGAAAGAATCACCATTCAGATGGCAAATGCAAGTAATAAGATACCTAAGTATACAAATAAATAAAAATCTCGGCCATCTATATAAACTCAATTATTATCCACTAATGAAAAAATTACAGGGCGATTTAGAGCATTGGAAAGATTTACCATTAACACAAATAGGAAGGATAAACTGTATTAAAATGAACATTTTCCCAAGGATATTATACCTATTTCAGGCATTGCCAATACACTTGACAGAGAAATTCTTCAAGAAGTTAAAGAAAATAATAAGGAAATTTTTATGGAAAGGGGGTAAACCGAGGAGAGCACTAGATAAATTAACAGAATGGTATAAACAAGGAGGCTTACAACTACCAAACTTAAAAAATTATTATAGAGCCGCACAATTAAGATACCTAACAGATTTTTATCAAACAAGGGAAAAGCCAGATTGGACTAGATTAGAACTAGATAAAATAGGGAAGAAGATACCTGAACATATATTATACAAATGGGATGAAAAATTGGTACAACGTAGGAATTCTCCAGTATTGCATCAACTGCTCAACATTTGGAAGAAGGTTCATGTAGAAAGGAATAAAACAAATTACCAACTACCAAAACTAATACTGACGCAAAATCAGCTAATCCCTTTTACAATAGATAACCTTTCCTTAGAGAATGGGAGAAAAAAGGGATCAAAAGAATAGAAAATTGTTTTTCAGGAAATAAATTATTATCCTTTGAACAAATGAAGGATAAATATAGTATAACTCACGATACAATGTTGGCATACTACCAACTGAAATCCTACTTGAAGGACAAATTGGGAAACAGTCTGAGGTTACCAGAGGGAAGTAACTTTGAATATGTGATTACAGATACAATGATAATCAAAAAATTTGTAACAAACATGTATATTAAACTACAAGAAAAGGAGAACAAGGAAACAAATGGTAAAACTAAACAAAAATGGGAATAAGATCTAAACATAAAGATAAAGAATGAAACATGGGAGAAGTTATGCTGCGGAACTATGAGAAATACAATAAACACGAGGTTACGTATGATACAATATAACTGGATACACAGGCTATACATTACACCTCAAAAGTTAAATAAATGGGACCCAACAGTATCAGACAGATGTTTTCGCTGTAAAAAGGAAATGGGAACAACAATTCATGCAATTTGGATATGTGAGAAAGTGAAAAAATTTTGGGAAGATCTAAACCAGATATTAAATAAAATCACAGAAAGCAATATACCAAAAAATCCAGAGATCTTCCTCCTAAGTAATATAAAAAACAAAGAATTTGGACTCGATTTGGATGGAGCACAAAAAAAGATTTGTTATGATAGCCCTAGCCGTAGCAAAAAAATGTATTATGTCAACCTGGAAATTAGAAGATAACTTGAGAATACAAGAATGGTATATAGAAATGAATAAATGTATTCCATTAGAAAAAATAACATATAATTTAAGAAATAATATTACAATATTTGAACAAATATGGGAGGCATACATGAAACACAATAGAGAAAACCTACCGTGGACATTTACCATCTAAAATGACAGAAGGAGAAGATAATGAAAAGAACTGACTCAGTGGAATTTCTTATTTATTTTTATTGAGTGACAACATTGTTTGACGGGTTTAATGTATCTTATATTCTGAACTTTAAATAAATGGGAGGGGAGGTGAGGGAGGGAGTGAGGGGAGGAGGGAAGAAAACGATACTGTATATATTTAAGAAGGAAAATGTATGTATCTTGATCAATATGGTTTATAGTGTGAAAAATAAAATTTTTTAAAAAAAGCTGATTTCACACTACAATATGCAAGCCCTTCCCAACTATACTTATCAATGCTTGGACTGGTCCCAACTGCCGTAGCGAGGCAACGACTGCACACTTGTAGTAGGTTGTCAGGGCGCCGGTAGCAGCTTCTCCACCTCCCCTGACCGGGACATTGCTCAGACTCTGGCTGTTCTTCCTTCTTGACAAGGGGTGTTCCCACCTCTCAGAGAGTCTAAACTTCAGCAACAGGACCACAGGCTTATATACCCCAAAAACAATTAATCATGCGCCTACTCCTTCTAACATTTGTCAGTCAAAATCAAAACTGAACATACTATTCTACAATTTAGAAGATTAATTATTATGGAACCAGGATGTTATGATTTCCTGGTTTATCTCGTAGATACAAAGACTTATTAAAACTTCTTGAGCAAGACAGGTTGTGACCAATTCGTCAATTTCAGAGTGTTGCATTTGACAACTGCTTTCCCTGGGCCTCACAGTGGAATTCCATTTCAAAGCTTATCTTCAGATAAATCCCCATGGCTGAGTTTAATTACATCTGCTAGTTCTGAAAGTAAGGTGACCTGAGTGTGGACCCAGTGTCATCAGTTCCACATAAGCAAAAAGCACATGGTTTTAAATCTCCATTACATTCCACCCCTTGGTCACAATCTGTCATTTGCGAGGCCTAACCAGTATTTGAGTACAGAGGGAGCGAAAAAAGAGAAATCAAAACAACAATTACAAAGATAAGCAAAGATACGAGCAACCAACGGAGGATAGTGTGGCCCAATCCCCCAAATAATGCAGTTAGCCATGAGAAAGGATTCCAACCAAGGCTTGAATTATCCTTGTTGGCCACAATACCCAGATACTAGAGCTCACGAACAGATTTTGAAACATGCTGAACAATAACATATTTATATAAGGTGCACTTGAGGCGGGTGACCGAGGACTTCCTTGGTGTAATGCATCGGACCGTGTTTCCCACGGGGAACTCCCTCGGAACGTCCTCAACATTACAAATCCAATTGCTGGCATCAAAGCAGCTGTTAAGCCAGATCACCAGGAGTGTAAAATGGAGAACCTGGAACGATACCGTAAGCGTTCAGTGTTTTAACAGACTAAATCATCCTGTCCCTCAATAGCTACCCACCAAGTGTTACCCTGGGCAGATGTCACTATTTCCCCTTTTACATGAGCGCCACTACCTGTTGGTGCCACCCATACCTTTTGTCCAACATTGGGAATGGGGGGCAATGACTGTTTTTCCTCTGGAATAGACTGTAATTCAGGAGCGTGAAGAAGTCGGTGGAAAGGTGTACCTCCTTTTAAAGGGCGATGATTCAAATTGTTGACTGCCTGCTGCAGCACATGGCACCACCCCTTCTGGGTCCCCAGTGGTGTTAACAAACGAATTTGTTCCTTCAGTAAGCCGTTCATTCGTTCAACTAACCCGGCAGCCTGCGGGTAATAAGGAATATGGTGAACCCATAAAATACCGTTATCATTTGCCCAATCACAGATTGCTTTCCCGGAGAAGTGCGAGCCATTATCAGAGTGAATCTCCTCTGGAACATCATAACGAGAAATCAAATGGTTTAGTCCTTGGTCAGTCATCTTGGTGGGAAAAGCAAAAACCAGGCCCGAAAGGTGTCAACCATTACTAGGACGTAATGTTTACCCATACAGTCTAGCATGGGGCCTATGTAATCAATTTGCCAGACCGCAGCTGAGTGAGCACCCCATTTTATTCGGCCATGCGGACCAGATGGAACGGTATGGAACTTCACAAGCTGACATTCTGGGAGTGTACGTACGACCATGCGGACATCATCCTGATGGATGGGTAAAGCATGTATACGGGCCCACATAGCTGATCCCTTCTCCCCCAAATGACCACTCTGTTCATGTGCCCATCAAGCCATGGGGACGGTATCAGCACGGCTGATAGTGGCAAGCTGATCTGCTACTGCATTATGTTGTGCCATGTTATTCGCCATATTGGTATGCGCATCAACGTGATAAACGGTTATCTCACGGTGGTGGGAAGCATCTCACAACAGCTGCCACAACTCTTTGCCCCATACTGGGCGGTCATGTATCATCCAGTTGTTCTTTTGCCAATCAGGCATCCATACCACAAGTCCATTAGCCACAGCCCAGGAATCAGTAAACAGGCAAAGAGGGTGATCATGGGGATCTAGTGGTAAAGTGACTGCCTTCAACTCAGCATACTGACTGGAGCCACCTCCTCCTCCTCCGATAAGTGAGTTCCTGACCTGGGATGGTAAGCTACCACCTTCCACTTTTGCTTTCCTTTCACCCACCGTCTGCTACCATCAGTAAACCAGGCATCCTCTTGTTCTGCTGGAGTGAGCGAATCATATGGTTTACCCCACTGAACTGGTGAAGGGGGTAAAAGAGGAGGCAAGGCGGGTTCAACATCCTCATGACGAGATGGAAGATCAGCCACCTGTTCGTGTATGCGGCCCACCCCTTCAGGCCCTCTGGTTGCACAACTCTGAATATACCACTTCCATTTAACAATAGAAGACTGCTGAGCCCTCCCGATCTTTAGATTAGCATCATTAGCCAGAACCCAATTCATTATTGGAAGTGCAGGTCGCAATTGAACATCTGGATTGCCTGTCATTCTTTCAGTTTCCAGCAGGGCCCAGTAACAGGCTAGTAACTGTTGTTCAAAAGCAGAATAACGAGTGGCAGCCTCGGGCATGGTACGTGACCAGAATCCCAGTGGGACTCGGCGACCCTCTTGTTTCTGCTAGAGGCTCCAGGCCACATCATCAATATAATGGTGAATTGAGAGGGAAGGCGATACTGGCACCGTCTCCAAATCACGGGCAATTAGGCTGTGGCAAATAGTGGGAGAGTGTACCCTGAGGAAGGTGGGTGAAGGTATACTGGCGTCCCTTCCAGGTAAAGGCGAACTGATCCTGTGAGTCCTCAGCTATAAGAATACTGAAGAAAGCGTTAGCGAGATCAATGACAGCACACCATGTTCCTGAGTTCCCAGTAGCAATGTTTTCAATAAGGGTAACAGTGTCCAGAACTGCTGAAGCAAGTGGTGGGGCATGTTTGTTCAAAAAACAATAATCAACTGTCATTCTCCAGGAGCCGTCCAGCTTCTGGACCGGCCAAACAGGGCTATTAAAGGGCGACGTTGGGGGCCTCACTACCCCTTCTTCTTGCAGAGCATCGATGGTGGCAGTAATCTCTTCCTGCCCCCCCAGGGAGACGATATTGTGGAATGCACACTGGTTTCATGGGGGGTGGCACCATCACAGGATCCCACTTAGCCTGACCCACTACTAGTTTTTTTGTAATAGTTCGAATTCCAAATTCAAAGCCCCCTTGGCTAGTATTAAGGGCCATACCGGCCAAGATATTAATACCCAGGATACACTCATCAGTAGCAGCCACCAGGGCATGTAACCAGACAGGGGAAGGGCTATCATCCACCGTGGCACAGACTTTTATTTCCTTTGCCAGGGTGACCACTCCTCCCAACCCCTCTATTCGAAAGGCTGGTCCAGTCCAGAAGTCGGGGTTACAAGGAATCACCGAGTGCTCTGCACCGGTGTCGACCAAAGCCAAGTATTGGCGATCATTACCCCCACCCCAGTGGATTGTTAACAGTATGTAGGGCTGTGGATCCCTGTGTGTGCGCCGTGTCTCGATGGAGTAGACACGGGAATCCTGCCCACACCTTCAGGCTTCAGAAGGGTTCGGGGGCTTCCAGGACCACATGCTATTGTTATCTTTAAGAGCCTGTTTAACCCATTGTTTTACCTCATCACGAGTAACTGGAGCAGGAGAAGCCGGCTCGATAGAAGCAGCAGTGGGAGCAGAAGGGACAGCTGGGCCAGGAGGACTCAACAGCTGGGGAAGATGTTCCCCCGCTTTTCTCTTATAAAGGGCATAAAGGACTGCAGTAGGTTTCCCATCAATATCACTTTTAGGTATGCCTAACTTTAACAAGGTTAGAAAAAGGTCCTTTCTTGTCGGTCCCTTGTTAGCAGCAGCCCCTCTCTTTTCATCCTACTTGTCTGATGTAACCTGGGCTGAACGTGAGTGGATTTTACCCCCAATTCTAATTCTCGAAGCCCAGATAAGGCGTGCATCGCCTCAGACACAGGGTGCCCAATTAGCGGACTAGTTATGGACAGAACCAATCCCCGTGTGGTGGGTTGGGCGGAACGAACCAATCTGGTATGCATTCCGGCAGTGAATATCTCTTCATGAGGGCTCCCCCCATGTACCCACAGCCTCAAATGCCCTGCATAGAAGGCAGAGGCCAGGGCCTGCTGACGAATTACTGCTATACACTCCTCTGGGGTTCTCCAATTGTTTTGCAAATGTAAATCCCAATCTATTGGTGAGGGGTATACTCGTAACAGGGCATACCCTAGAGTAGTAAGTAAGTAATCCATCTCTCTCCCTCTACCCCACAGCTCAGCAGTGACCCTGATATCAGTAGACAATGTTCCTAATCCCAACAATTCCTCAGGGGTTAAAAATACATTACCCCCTCCTTGCTCCCAGACACGCAGGAGCCAGGCTGCCAGAGTTTCTCCCGCCTTTTGCCTAAATCGATCTCCAATGGCAGCCAGCTCTTTTACAGAGAAATCACGTATCAGTGACTGCTTCCGACCCCTGCTCCCACTCTGGCCCACAGGGCCCTCCACCCAGTCTAGGGGATTCCAAGGCCATCCAGTAGAGGGAGTAGGCCATAGAGCATAAGCAGGGGTTTGGGTATTTTCCCCTGGGTCCACATGGGAGACCAGGGTATCTATCCCTTCAATCTCTACCCTTACATCATCCCCCCCTTCCATCTGTTTAGGAAATCTGCTGCCTTATAGGGCGGGCGTGAACAGCAGGTGGAGAGGGTAGTATGTTAGACACATGCTGAGGAGAATCTGCATTATTACCATTGTCATTCCAGATATTCCCATCCCAATCCTCAATTACATTAGGATCGTCACCATTCCTTATCATGGCATGAATACGATATGGATCGGGTTCTACTCCATGCCTTTCCTTATCTGCATAGAGCTGCTGCCGGAGTTTAATATTACGGCAGATTGTTTGGACATGCTTATCTTCCCATTCATTGGCTCTGTCCTGACTGGTGCGAACAATCTCGCTCATCATGGAATAGCGTTGTCGCATGGCTTCTAGCTCCTCCTCTAATTGCTTTCTCTTGCGCTGAGATTCTACTTCTCTTTGAACTGATTCTGCTTCACGCTGAACGGAGTGGCGTAAGGCTGTGGCCAGCAACCAAAAACCATCCGTCAGCGTCCCCTTTTTATCAGGAAATTTACTTTCTCGAAGGAGAGTGGCAACCCACTCTCCCAGAGGTGCACTTGATGGGTCTAACTTCTCATCCCAACTAATGGGTGGTCCCAACAAAGACAGGGTATTGGCCAACATGCCAAACCCATCGTCTTTGGAAGTCCATCCAGGAATCAAGAATTGCTCAGGGCTCACCTCTTTCTTTCAGCGAAACATCTTGAGACCAACCCTGCTCGCAGCACTAATTGTCTTGGGTAAACTTATACCTCTCATTTTGTTCGTTTTAGATTGGTCACAGTGTTTGAGCTACCAAAAGAAAATAGACACACACACCGAGAGCAGTTCAGTTTATACAAATGTTTATTACAAATTCAAAAGCTGATTTCACACTACAATATGCAAGCCCTTCCCAACTATACTTATCAACACTTGGACTGGTCCCAACTGCCGAAGCGAGGCAATGACTGCACACTTGTAGTAGGTTGTCAGGAAGCCGGTAGCAGCTTCTCCACCTCCCCTGACCGGGACGTTGCTCAGACTCTGGCTGTTCTTCCTTCTTGATAAGGGGTGTTCCCACCTCTCAGAGAGTCTAAACTTCAGCAACAGGACCACAGGCTTATATACCCCAAAAACAATTAATCATGCGCCTACTCCTTCTAACATTTGTCAGTCAAAATCAAAACTGAACATACTATTCTACAATTTAGAAGATTAATTATTATGGAACCAGGATGTTATGATTTCCTGGTTTATCTCGTAGATACAAAGACTTATTAAAACTTCTTGAGCAAGACAGGTTGTGACCAATTCGTCAATTTCAGAGTGTTGCATTTGACAACTGCTTTCCCTGGGCCTCACAGTGGAATTCCATTTCAAAGTTTATCTTCAGATAAATCCCCATGGCTGAGTTTAATTACATCTGCTAGTTCTGAAAGTAAGGTGACCTGAGTGTGGACCCAGTGTCGTCAGTTCCACATAAGCAAAAAGCATCTGGGCACATGGTTTTAATCCTCCATTACAGGGCCACACCCTTCCCCGAAAAGGTTGAGGCAGTTTGGCACTTCACTAAGCCACGCACTATAAAAGAGCTGCAGGAATTCACCAGTATGATAAACTTTTACCAAAAGTTCATACCGGCAGCAGCACACATTTTTGCACTCTTGACCAGCAAAGCAATAGACATTGCTTGGGCTGAGGAATCCTCCAGGTTGTTCTAGAGTGCTAAAGACGTGCTGGCCAATGCAACCCTTTTGGTCTACACCAGTCTGGAGGCACCTACTGTCAACACCCCCAACACAGCGGTTGGGAGTGTGCTAGAACAACTCATCGAGGGCCAGTAGCAACCCCTGGCATTTTTCAGCAGGCACCTCCAGCCCCCCCCCCCCCCCACCAGAACTCAAATACAGCACTTTTGACCAGAAGCTGTTAGCACTGCACCTGGCAGGAAGACATTTCCTTTACTTTTTGGAAGGCCAGTAATTCAGGGTGTTCACCGACTTCCACTATCCACGAAATCTCAGACCAGTGGTCTGCCCGACAGCAGAGACATGTCCTAAGTGTCTGAATTTACCACAGATATTCAACATATCTTGGGGAAAAACAATGTGATGGCCCACAATCGAGTCAATACATGGCCAGTCCCCGCCAAAGCACAGCCACAAGACACTGAGATCCCCATTTCCAGGACAGCTGTTTTCATTCTTGGCCAGCCCAGGTAACCTGACACTGCTGTGTGATGTTTCTACTGGCCCCCCACCCCCTCATCATCCCAGCTGCAAGGAGATGAAAAGTTTTTGAGGCCATCCACAACCTGGCACACCCCACCATGGTCAAAATGGTGGCCAACAGGTATATCTGGCATGGCCTCCATAAACAGGTCAGCCAGTGGGCCAAGACCTGCACGAACTGTCAGTCCCCCAAAGTGCAGGTGGAGCAGGTTCAGCCACATGCATTGACTTAGTGGGGCCGTTACCAATTTCTCATGGGGAGAGACATCTTCTGACCATGGTAGACCACTCCATGAGGTGGCCGGAGGCACTCCCGCTGGCTGATATCAGTGCAGAAACCTGCGGCAGGGAACTTATTGACACCCCTCACCTCCATCAGGGGCGGGGCATAATTCACCTCCAGGCTCTGGGCAGCATTGGCTCACCTTCAGCCTATGGGCTGGTGGAGCGCTTCCACAGGCACTTCAAGGCCGCCTTGATGGCCCGGCTCAAGGGTCCTGCTGGGGCGTGGAAGGAGGACTTCAATGCCCGAACGCTTCCATTACAGCCTCGGGCCCCACACTGGTTCCCCCTGGCGTGGGCACCGGCCGGAGGAGACTGGCGTGCTCTGCGCCGCTCCTCCCTTCACTTTCCCCGCCCACTTTTAACTGGCGGCGCCCGTCACGTGGTCCAGCGCGCCGGTCCCGGTTGGCCCACCGCGTCCACGGTCAGGTGAGAGGGGGCGGGGCTTGGTGACCCGGAAGTGTAGTTGGGCGCGCTGGCCATGGCGACAGCGCTCCGGCAACTCCTGGTGCGCTACCGGGGCTTGGTGGTGGGTAGCCCGGCGCTGGCGACGCAGCTGGAGGGCGGCTTCCGGACGGCCTCCTACCTCATCGCCGGTGGGTCCTCCCGATCTTCCCTCCCCCCTCAGCCCCCACTTCGTCTAGGCTGCCCACGGTGGCCCTCTGGCTGGTCGCAGGGCGCTCACCAGCACGGATCCCACCGCTACTGCTCCGCCTCGACCGGGGCTTGCGGCTCCAGATGTGTGATCACTCACTAACTGGAGGCCAGGAAGTGCGAGCTCCCAGCTTTCTATGTTCACTGCACAAGGAGGAGAAATTCAGCCGGTCCGCAGAAGGCCGAGATGCAGCCGCAAAGCTGCAGGGTCTGCGCTCATCAAGAGCACAAAGCAGACAGGCGCCTGAATAAAGAGGGGGCTATGGCTATGAGGGCAGGAGAGAAAAGCTGGGGATTGATTAGGGGAGGAAGGTGGACCTGTGAATGCAGAGCTGGAGGGAGAGGGGGAAGGAGCGGCTCATGTTTGTTGTTGGGTGCCCAGGTGGAATCCATGTGAAAGCTGTGACACTCAGGTCCCCTTTATAAATCTTTTCTCGCTCAAAAACCTATGCCTTCCAGATTTAGGACCCACCCCCACTCCAGGGGAAAGCCTGCGGCCATCCACCTTATCTAAGCCCTCGTCATTTTATAAAACTTTTATTCACCATAAAATGAGGTACAAAAGAAAAAAATGCTCAAAGTCTTTTCACATCCTTAGTGTTGTCTTCAGACATTACATTGCTGAGTATTATTTCCTTGTTTGTTTGAGGGGCTTCCCCTCAGTCTCAGCTCCTCAATGGGAAGGACCAGAGCTGCATTCTCAATCCTTTATTGGCTATGGTCCCTTGGGACCCTACTCAAAGTTTATTTCCTCGTGAAGCAGTTTAGTTAGTGTCTTCTGTACTTTTCTCATTCTGTGGAAAAAAAAAAAAAAAACCCTCTGATTTCAGTCCATGGGCCCCCTTAAATGTGTACAGGTGACACCTTCTGGCACCCTCCAACCAGATGGCATTAAACATCGACTTCTCCAGTTTTTGCTAGGCCCCCCCTCCTGTCAATCTCCTTCCCTATCCCCTCTTTCCTTTCCTCCAGTTCTGCATTCACATGATCATTTCCAGCTTTTATCTCCTGCCCTCCTATTCGTGTCCACGTGTGGCGTCTTGGCTGTTGGCCTGTGCTTTGCCCTCTGGTTATATATCTTTACCTCCTATGGACGCTACAGTACCTGCTGAGTTTCTCCAGCACTTCTGTGTATTTACTACAAATGACAGCGTCTGCAGGCTTTTGTGTTGCAGAACATTTCTTTATTGTTATGTACACAAATACACACTTGTTGACTTTTATTTGCCCTGTAAATGAGTAGGAAGTTGTTTGCACCCAAGGCTCTTTGGGAGCCCTGTTTCCCCATCACGGTTCTGGCAACCCAGTTTTCAGTGGCCAGCACCCTGGTGTGAGTCCATCAACCATTGAGCCCCTGGCTTGTCCACTGCTATGGTTCTGTACCCTGAAAGGTCCTTTCCAGGGTTCCTCTTGGGAGGGAGTGTTCTGTTGTTCTGGTGTCCTGTGCCAGTCCACTCAGTCAGATCCCTTGTTATCTACACTGCCAAGTTTGGGCACCACCATCTTAAACACAGACCTCCGTGAATTAACTGATATTGGAAAAAAAAACACTATAATGTGTGTGCCCGGGAGGAAGGGCAGTTGGACCTGTGATCCAGTGATTGAGCCAGGAGATTTGTGAATGGAATTTGCTTCGAAATCACAGAGCTAGTTTCGGAACGGTCGAACCAAAGATAGAGTTCATGCTCAGCACAGGGTTTTCCTAATGGGAGGTGGATAAAGGCTTTGCTGAGTTTGCTCAGTCATTGGGATGGTTTAAGTGACAGTATATTCTTTCCTTTTTGCAGGCCATTTTGCTGATTCGCATGAACTCTCTGAACTAGGTAGGTATGCTGGTAGGCTGAGAGGCTGCCAATGCCCTTCACTGATTACACTGTTTAATTGCAGAGTCAAATGCATGGAATGTTGGGATTTTCATCTCAGCCCTGCAAGATGAGAGGTGTTCCTACATGCAGAGCATTACTGGCCCTCCCTGTAGAGATGGCATTCAGTTTCTTCCTTGGCCTATTTCACTCCAACAGTGCTGCCACCCAGTTCCTGCACTTTGTGGGCTGGGGGGCAGAACAAAGCATTTGTACCATTCTCATTCTTGCATCCGTTCTCCACGATTTCTGCCCAAGACTCTAATCTCAAGTCAAGCTTGTCTTTGTCTAATTCTGGTCTTATGAAGCAGAGAAGTTTAAGTTTATCATTACCTGACAAAACATTTATTTGGTCCACATGTACAAAGCACAAAATAATCACATGAAAAGATGTTATAAAATAAATATGTATAAATATTAGACATACAGCACAGTACAGGCCATTTCGGCCCATGAGCCCATACTGCCCAATTTCCCATCACAGTTTTGAACGGTGGGAGGAAACCAGAGCCCCTGGGGAAAACCCACCCAGACACAGGAAGAACATACAAACTGCTTACAGACAGCATGGGATTCGAATTCTGATCGCTGGTGCTGAAACAGCATTGAGCTAACCATAGTTCACTCAGCTTCATTTAGAATAGACACAAGGTTTACAGGTCATCACTCTCACAGCCTGCAAGAAAGAAACTACTTCCCACCCTGACAGTCCTAATTTTGATGTTCCTTTACCACCTCCTTGATGGTAGTGTGTCAAAGATATGGTGTGTTGGATGGTAAGGATCCTTGGTGATTCTTTGAGCCCTGTTTAAGGTCTTGATGAATGTCGTTAATAGGGGAAAGGGAGACCCCAGTGATCTTCTTGGCCGTTTTAATGATCGAGGACACTAGGTAGCCCTGATGGGTCTGCATTTCTGAGGCTAACTAAACCTGCCCACTCCTTGAATAGGGACCTGTGGGAAAATTCTAAAATGGGGAAAGGTACATTACAACGTTATTAGACAGGAGCTAGGGGAAGTTAATTGGGAACAGCTGTTATTGGGCAAGTCCACAAATGACATGTGGGAGTTATTTAAGGAGTAGCTAATTAGAGTTCAGGACCGGCATGTTCCAGTAAGGAGGAAGGACAGAGATGGAGAGGTAACAGAACCTTCAATGACTAGAGAGGTTGTAAAAAGAAAACAGGTGTCCGGTTTAGAAAGCTAAAATCAGACAGGGTCCTTTTGGAATATAAGTATTGCAGGAAAGAGCTTGAGCAGGGCACAGGAAGGCTGAAAGGGGATGTCCTTGGCAGCAAGGTTAAAGAAAATTCCAAGGCATTTTATACTTGAGTTTAAAAACATGACCAGGGAGAGGATCGGACCATTGAGGAACAAAGGAGGAGTTCAGAGGAAGTGGGCGAGGTACGAAATGAGTACTTGGCATTCACCAAGGGCAGGACGTGGAGGATAGTGATAGTGTGGAGAATGCTCATGTGTGAGGACTTTTTGGGATCATGCAAGTGCTGGGTTACGTCCCAGGTTATAAGGAGGAAGGGGGTTGCTGGGGTCAGGACGAAGATCTCTGCATCCTCACCAGTGACAGGCAAGGTCCCAGAGGATTGGAGAGCAGTCATTGTTGTTTTCTCTGGAGCGTCTCAGGTCGCATAGAGACCTGATAGAGGTGTATAAACCATGAGCGGCCTTGAAAGAGTGGTCAGTCAGAATGTTTTTGCCCAGGGTAAAATGGCACACACTAGATGTTTGTTTGGGGTGAGAGGGTGAAACCTAAAGATAGATGTGCAGGACAACATTTTTTCATAAGAAAGTGTAAATGCCTGGAGCGTACTGCCAAGAGTAGAGGAGGAAGCATATATGATAGCGTTTAAGCGGCTTCTAGACAGCCTCATGAGCACGAAGGAAATGGAGGTGCGAGCAGCAGAGATGTAGTTCGATTTGGCTGTCACTTTCAGCACAGACACACGGGCCAAAGGGCCTACTCCTGTGCTGGACTATTCAACATTGTCTGAAGCTTTCCATGAAACATAAACACACCCCTGTTCCCCCTGGGGTAGCTGCTGGGCTGAGGATGGGATCAGATCGGTCTCCCGTAGGCAATGGAGTGTGATGGCTTTGTGTCTGCTGCCATGGTCGGAGTAGGTGGGGGTGTAGAGTATTGGTGGCCATCACAGAAACTGAGTTTGTCTGCTTGGCAGTATATTCTGTGTCGAATCTGCTGGTGCTGTTGAACGATGGGATACTGAGGAAGGAGCTCCCTCATTCATTACTGATGGTAAGTGACCTACAGCCACAGAAGGTTAACTTACTTTGGGTCTTTTCTGAAACAGACACATTTGGATCTACAATCCAATGGTGTGTTGCACTCTCCAGGTACCTCTTGTAACTTTCCGGAATCCTTTGAATTCCAGCTTGTGACTTGTTTTTAACATGAAACAGCATTGACGTGGTGGTTGTGGGGGTGGGGGGCGTCTGCTCCCCATCCGCTCCGATTTGGCACACAGAGGTTACACCTGGAGTGTGACGGAACGAGCTGAGGGGGAGGGAGGCTCAGGACTCGGACCCAGCACAGTGAAGGAGCAGTGGTGGTTCCGAGTCGAGCCTGTTGTGTGAGGTGGAGGGGAGCCTTCAAGGGGTGGCACTGCCTATGTGCCTGCTGCCCTCAGCCTGCCCAGTGGGGCTTTTCTGAAGTTTTGCATTCAGACCTCAGTCCTCTAGCATGGTGTTGAGAGAGGGTTGGCCATCACTAAGGGGGAGCTGTGCTGGCTCGGGTATTTCTGGTGCTGGTGTTTACTGATGGTTCCGGCATCGACCCAATAAGGTTGGGGGCCAGGAAGGCACAGGGTTGGGGTCCCAGAACTGAACCAAGCAGGGCAGGAGAGAACAGGGTTGTGGTCAGGAGGCAGAGGAGATACAGGGTCAGGGTCCCAGCACCATATCCAGGATATTGAGGGGGGGCAGGGGGTACAGGGTTAGTGACCCATCGGGTCCGGGGAACTCACGGGTTGGGTAGAATTCTACGGCGAGAACAGTTGTTGCTTTGGCCGAGGAGGTGGGCTCTCGGACCCCCATTCCTCTGTTCTGCGCCCCCAGACTGGCTGGGCTCAGTGCTGGGACCGTGACCGTATACCCCCTGACCCAATCCTTTGCTTTCCCCCACCACAGCCTTTACCCCAGCATCAGTTGCTGACGTGGCTGACGGTGCTGGAGCACTTGGAGGTTTTCACTGAGATGTGCTCGGCCAGACTGTGGGGAGAGGGCTTCCGCTGGCTCATCATCACCGCCATCCAGCTGACCAAGTAAGTGACTCACTCCCCCAATCCCTCTCATGTCTGTCGCTGGGAAACCCCTCCCCTCCGTCTCATTCACTGGGTGACCCCAACCTCCCCTACCTGTCCCATTCACTGGGAGACCCCCCCCACCTATCCCCACTGCTGGGAGACCCAGCACCCCACCCCCACCTGTCCCCATCACTGGGAGTTAACTTCCCCCCCACCTGACCCCATTGCTGGGAGACACCCTCCCCCACCTGACCCCATTGCTGGGAGACACCCTCCCCCACCTGACCCCATTGCTGGGAGACACCCTCCCCCACCTGACCCCATTGCTGGGAGACACCCTCCCCCACCTGACCCCATTGCTGGGAGACACCCTCCCCCACCTGACCCCATTGCTGGGAGACACCCTCCCCCACCTGACCCCATTGCTGGGAGACACCCTCCCCCACCTGACCCCATTGCTGGGAGACACCCTCCCCCACCTGACCCCATTGCATGGAGACACCCTCCCCCACCTGACCCCATTGCTGGGAGACACCCACCCCCACCTGACCCCATTGCTGGGAGACACCCTCCCCCACCTGACCCCATTGCTGGGAGACACCCTCCCCCACCTGACCCCATTGCTGGGAGACACCCTCCCCCACCTGACCCCATTGCTGGGAGACACCCTCCCCCACCTGACCCCATTGCTGGGAGACACCCTCCCCCACCTGACCCCATTGCTGGGAGACACCCTCCCCCACCTGACCCCATTGCTGGGAGACACCCTCCCCCACCTGACCCCATTGCTGGGAGACACCCTCCCCCACCTGACCCCATTGCTGGGAGACACCCTCCCCCACCTGACCCCATTGCTGGGAGACACCCTCCCCCACCTGACCCCATTGCTGGGAGACACCCTCCCCCACCTGTCCCCATTGCTGGGAGACACCCTCCCCCACCTGACCCCATTGCTGGGAGACACCCTCCCCCACCTGACCCCATTGCTGGGAGACACCCTCCCCCACCTGACCCCATTGCTGGGAGACACCCTCCCCCACCTGACCCCATTGCTGGGAGACACCCTCCCCCACCTGACCCCATTGCTGGGAGACACCCTCCCCCACCTGACCCCATTGCTGGGAGACACCCTCCCCCACCTGACCCCATTGCTGGGAGACACCCTCCCCCACCTGACCCCATTGCTGGGAGACACCCTCCCCCACCTGACCCCATTGCTGGGAGACACCCTCCCCCACCTGACCCCATTGCTGGGAGACACCCTCCCCCACCTGACCCCATTGCTGGGAGACACCCTCCCCCACCTGACCCCATTGCTGGGAGACACCCTCCCCCACCTGACCCCATTGCTGGGAGACACCCTCCCCCACCTGACCCCATTGCTGGGAGACACCCTCCCCCACCTGACCCCATTGCTGGGAGACACCCTCCCCCACCTGACCCCATTGCTGGAGACACCCTCCCCCACCTGACCCCATTGCTGGGAGACACCCTCCCCCACCTGACCCCATTGCTGGGAGACACCCTCCCCCACCTGACCCCATTGCTGGGAGACACCCTCCCCCACCTGACCCCATTGCTGGGAGACACCCTCCCCCACCTGACCCCATTGCTGGGAGACACCCTCCCCCACCTGACCCCATTGCTGGGAGACACCCTCCCCCACCTGACCCCATTGCTGGGAGACACCCTCCCCCACCTGACCCCATTGCTGGGAGACACCCTCCCCCACCTGACCCCATTGCTGGGAGACACCCTCCCCCACCTGACCCCATTGCTGGGAGACACCCTCCCCCACCTGACCCCATTGCTGGAGACACCCTCCCCCACCTGACCCCATTGCTGGGAGACACCCTCCCCCACCTGACCCCATTGCTGGGAGACACCCTCCCCCACCTGACCCCATTGCTGGGAGACACCCTCCCCCACCTGACCCCATTGCTGGGAGACACCCTCCCCCACCTGACCCCATTGCTGGGAGACACCCTCCCCCACCTGACCCCATTGCTGGAGACACCCTCCCCCACCTGACCCCATTGCTGGGAGACACCCTCCCCCACCTGACCCCATTGCTGGGAGACACCCTCCCCCACCTGACCCCATTGCTGGGAGACACCCTCCCCCCACCTGACCCCATTGCTGGGAGACACCCTCCCCCACCTGACCCCATTGCTGGGAGACACCCTCCCCCACCTGACCCCATTGCTGGGAGACACCCTCCCCCACCTGACCCCATTGCTGGGAGACACCCTCCCCCACCTGACCCCATTGCTGGGAGACACCCTCCCCCACCTGACCCCATTGCTGGGAGACACCCTCCCCCACCTGTCCCCATTGCGGGGAGACACCCCCACCTGTCCCCATTGCGGGGAGACACCCCCTCACCTGTCCCCATTGCGGGAGACCCCCCCCACCTGTCCCCATTGCTGGGAGACCCCCCCCACCTGTCCCCATTGCTGGGAGACCCCCCCACCTGTCCCCATTGCTGGGAGACACCCCCCCACCTGTCCCCATTGCTGGGAGACACCCCCCCACCTGTCCCCATTGCTGGGAGACACCCCCCCACCTGTCCCCATTGCTGGGAGACACCCCCCCACCTGTCCCCATTGCTGGGAGACACCCCCCCACCTGTCCCCATTGCTGGGAGACACCCCCCCACCTGTCCCCATTGCTGGGAGACACCCCCCCACCTGTCCCCATTGCTGGGAGACACCCCCCCACCTGTCCCCATTGCTGGGAGACACCCCCCCCACCTGTCCCCATTGCTGGGAGACACCCCCCCACCTGTCCCCATTGCTGGGAGACACCCCCCCACCTGTCCCCATTGCTGGGAGACACCCCCCCACCTGTCCCCATTGCTGGGAGACACCCCCCCACCTGTCCCCCATTTGCTGGGAGACACCCCCCCACCTGTCCCCCATTTGCTGGGAGACCCCCCCCACCTGTCCCCCATTTGCTGGGAGACCCCCCCCCACCTGTCCCCCATTTGCTGGGAGACCCCCCCCACCTGTCCCCCATTTGCTGGGAGACCCCCCCCACCTGTCCCCCATTTGCTGGGAGACCCCCCCCACCTGTCCCCCATTTGCTGGGAGACCCCCCCCACCTGTCCCCCATTTGCTGGGAGACCCCCCCCCCCACCTGTCCCCCATTTGCTGGGAGACCCCCCCCCACCTGTCCCCCATTTGCTGGGAGACCCCCCCCCCACCTGTCCCCCATTTGCTGGGAGACCCCCCCCCCACCTGTCCCCCATTTGCTGGGAGACCCCCCCCCACCTGTCCCCCATTTGCTGGGAGACCCCCCCCCACCTGTCCCCCATTTGCTGGGAGACCCCCCCCCCCACCTGTCCCCCATTTGCTGGGAGACCCCCCCCCCACCTGTCCCCCATTTGCTGGGAGACCCCCCCTCCCACCTGTCCCATTTGCTGGGAGACCCCCCCCACCTCTCTCCATCCCTGGGAGACCCACACCTCATCCCCTGACGGAGATAACATCCTGCATCCCCAGTCACCTACCCACTTCCCCCACCCCTCAATCCCCAGAAGAAACCTTCTCTCTTCCCCCACCCCCAAAAAAATGGACATCCATGCTGTTAACCCCTTGCTGCCCTGTTGCAGGGCGAGCCTGCGGGTGCTACTGCTGCTGAGGTACAAGACCGGCATCCACGCACCGACCATGGCTCCGTTGGACAGGGACGGACATCTGTGCCGCGAGGACCCCCAGGGTGAGGCAAAGAGGAGGGGACCTGGCTTAGGCTCTGAGGACATAATACGGCAGGGGCTGCTCCCCACCCCATCCCCTCCCCCACGTCTGCTCCTTCCTCCCCCACCACCACACCGGGTCTCCACCTGCCCCTCCTTTCCCCCCTTCCCCCCCGTGTCTCTGCCTGCCCCTCCTTTCCCCCCTTCCCCCCCGTGTCTCTGCCTGCCCCTGAGTGTGCCTGCCCCTGAGTGTGCCTGCCCCTGAGTGTGCCTGCCCCTGAGTGTGCCTGCCCCTGAGTGTGCCTGCCCCTGAGTGTGCCTGCCCCTGAGTGTGCCTGCCCCTGAGTGTGCCTGCCCCTGAGTGTGCCTGCCCCTGAGTGTGCCTGCCCCTGAGTGTGCCTGCCCCTGAGTGTGCCTGCCCCTGAGTGTGCCTGCCCCTGAGTGTGCCTGCCCCTGAGTGTGCCTGCCCCTGAGTGTGCCTGCCCCTGAGTGTGCCTGCCCCTGAGTGTGCCTGCCCCTGAGTGTGCCTGCCCCTGAGTGTGCCTGCCCCTGAGTGTGCCTGCCCCTGAGTGTGCCTGCCCCTGAGTGTGCCTGCCCCTGAGTGTGCCTGCCCCTGAGTGTGCCTGCCCCTGAGTGTGCCTGCCCCTGAGTGTGCCTGCCCCTGAGTGTGCCTGCCCCTGAGTGTGCCTGCCCCTGAGTGTGCCTGCCCCTGAGTGTGCCTGCCCCTGAGTGTGCCTGCCCCTGAGTGTGCCTGCCCCTGAGTGTGCCTGCCCCTGAGTGTGCCTGCCCCTGAGTGTGCCTGCCCCTGAGTGTGCCTGCCCCTGAGTGTGCCTGCCCTGAGTGTGCCTGCCCCTGAGTGTGCCTGCCCCTGAGTGTGCCTGCCCCTGAGTGTGCCTGCCCCTGAGTGTGCCTGCCCCTGAGTGTGCCTGCCCCTGAGTGTGCCTGCCCCTGAGTGTGCCTGCCCCTGAGTGTGCCTGCCCCTGAGTGTGCCTGCCCCTGAGTGTGCCTGCCCCTGAGTGTGCCTGCCCCTGAGTGTGCCTGCCCCTGAGTGTGCCTGCCCCTGAGTGTGCCTGCCCCTGAGTGTGCCTGCCCCTGAGTGTGCCTGCCCCTGAGTGTGCCTGCCCCTGAGTGTGCCTGCCCCTGAGTGTGCCTGCCCCTGAGTGTGCCTGCCCCTGAGTGTGCCTGCCCCTGAGTGTGCCTGCCCCTGAGTGTGCCTGCCCCTGAGTGTGCCTGCCCCTGAGTGTGCCTGCCCCTGAGTGTGCCTGCCCCTGAGTGTGCCTGCCCCTGAGTGTGCCTGCCCCTGAGTGTGCCTGCCCCTGAGTGTGCCTGCCCCTGAGTGTGCCTGCCCCTGAGTGTGCCTGCCCCTGAGTGTGCCTGCCCCTGAGTGTGCCTGCCCCTGAGTGTGCCTGCCCCTGAGTGTGCCTGCCCCTGAGTGTGCCTGCCCCTGAGTGTGCCTGCCCCTGAGTGTGCCTGCCCCTGAGTGTGCCTGCCCCTGAGTGTGCCTGCCCCTGAGTGTGCCTGCCCCTGAGTGTGCCTGCCCCTGAGTGTGCCTGCCCCTGAGTGTGCCTGCCCCTGAGTGTGCCTGCCCCTGAGTGTGCCTGCCCCTGAGTGTGCCTGCCCCTGAGTGTGCCTGCCCCTGAGTGTGCCTGCCCCTGAGTGTGCCTGCCCCTGAGTGTGCCTGCCCCTGAGTGTGCCTGCCCCTGAGTGTGCCTGCCCCTGAGTGTGCCTGCCCCTGAGTGTGCCTGCCCCTGAGTGTGGCTGCCCCTGAGTGTGGCTGCCCCTGAGTGTGGCTGCCCCTGAGTGTGGCTGCCCCTGAGTGTGGCTGCCCCTGAGTGTGGCTGCCCCTGAGTGTGGCTGCCCCTGAGTGTGGCTGCCCCTGAGTGTGGCTGCCCCTGAGTGTGGCTGCCCCTGAGTGTGGCTGCCCCTGAGTGTGGCTGCCCCTGAGTGTGGCTGCCCCTGAGTGTGGCTGCCCCTGAGTGTGGCTGCCCCTGAGTGTGGCTGCCCCTGAGTGTGGCTGCCCCTGAGTGTGGCTGCCCCTGAGTGTGGCTGCCCCTGAGTGTGGCTGCCCCTGAGTGTGGCTGCCCCTGAGTGTGGCTGCCCCTGAGTGTGGCTGCCCCTGAGTGTGGCTGCCCCTGAGTGTGGCTGCCCCTGAGTGTGGCTGCCCCTGAGTGTGGCTGCCCCTGAGTGTGGCTGCCCCTGAGTGTGGCTGCCCCTGAGTGTGGCTGCCCCTGAGTGTGGCTGCCCCTGAGTGTGGCTGCCCCTGAGTGTGCCTGCCCCTGAGTGTGCCTGCCCCTGAGTGTGGCTGCCCCTGAGTGTGCCTGCCCCTGAGTGTGCCTGCCCCTGAGTGTGCCTGCCCCTGAGTGTGCCTGCCCCTCCTTCCCCCCCCACCCCTGGGTCTCTGTCTGCCCCTCCTCCCCCCCCGCTCTGGGGTCCCCGCCTGCCCCTCCTTCCCTCCCCACCCTGGGGTCCCCGTCTGCCCTTCCCCGAGTGTGGCTGCCCCTGAGTGTGCCTGCCCTGAGTGTGCCTGCCCCTGAGTGTGCCTGCCCCTGAGTGTGCCTGCCCCTCCTTCCCCCCCCACCCCTGGGTCTCTGTCTGCCCCTCCTCCCCCCCCGCTCTGGGGTCCCCGCCTGCCCCTCCTTCCCTCCCCACCCTGGGGTCCCGTCTGCCCTTCCCCCCCCCCTCCCCGCCCTGGGGTCCCCATCTTCCCCTCCTCCCCCCCCCTGTCTTGGGGTCCCCGTCTGCCCCTCCCCCCCCCCTGCCTTGGGGTCCCCGTCTGCCCTCCTACCCCCCTGCCTTGGGGTCCCCGTCTGCCCTCCAACCCCCCCCTGCCTTGGGGTCCCCGTCTGCCCCTCCTCCCCCCCCCCCCCCCCCCCCGCTCTGGGATCCCCGTCTGCCCCTCCTTCCCCCCCTCGCCCTGGGGTCCCCGTCTTCCCCTCCTTCCCCCCCGCCCTGGGGTCCCCGTCTGCCCCTCCTTCCCCCCTGCCCTGGGGTCCCCGTCTGCTCCTCCTTCCCCCTCCCGCCCTGGGTCCCCGTCTGCCCCTCCTTCCCCCCTCCCGCCCTGGGGTCCCCGTCTGCCCCTCCTTCCCCCTCCCCAGCCCTGGGGACCCCGTCTGCCCCTCCTTACCCCTCCCCAGCCCTGGGGACCCCGTCTGCCCCTCCTTACCCCCCCAGCCCTGGGGACCCCGTCTGCCCCTCCTTACCCCCCAGCCCTGGGGACCCCCGTCTGCCCTCCTCCGTACCACCCCAGGGTCTCCACCTGCTCCTCCTCCCATCCTGGGGTCTCTGACTGACCTTCCTTCCCCCCCCCACCCCCACTGCCTGGGGTCCCTGTCTTCCCCTCCTCCCCCCCAGCCTTGGGGTCCCCGTCTGCCCTCCTACCCCCCTGCCTTGGGGTCCCTGTCTGCCCTCCAAACCCCCCTGCCTTGGGGTCCCCGTCTGTCCCTCCCTTCCCCCCCCCCCGCTCTGGGATCCCCGTCTGCCCCTCCTTCCCCCCCTCGCCCTGGGGTCCCCGTCTTCCCCTCCTTCCCCCCCGCCTGGGGTCCCCGTCTTCCCCTCTCTTCCCCTCCTTCCCCCCCCGCCCTGGGGTCCCCGTCTGCCCCTCCTTCCCCCCTGCCCTGGGGTCCCCGTCTGCTCCTCCTTCCCCCTCCCGCCCTGGAGTCCCCATCTGTCCCTCCTTCCCCTCCCGCCATGGGGTCCCCGTCTGCCCCTCCTTCCCCCTCCCGCCCTGGGGTCCCGTCTGCCCCTCCTTCCCCCTCTGCCCTGGGGTCCCCGTCTGCCCTCCTTCTTCCCCTCCCGCCCTGGGGTCCCCGTCTTCCCCTCCTTACCCCTCCCCAGCCCTGGGGACCCCGTCTGCCCCTCCTTACCCCCCCAGCCCTGGGGACCCCCGTCTGCCCCTCCTTACCCCCCCAGCCCTGGGGACCCCGTCTGCCCCTCCTTACCCCCCCAGCCCTGGGGACCACCGTCTGCCCCTCCTCCCTACCACCCCAGGGTCTCCACCTGCTCCTCCCTCCCATCCTGGGGTCCTCTGACTGACCTTCCTTCCCCCCCCCACCCCCACTGCCTGGGGTCCTGTCTTCCCCTCCTTCCCCCCTGCCCTGGGGACCCCGTCTGCCCCTCTTCCCCCCCCCCCGGCCTGCCGACCCCATCTGCCCCTCCTCCCCCCCTGCCCTGGGGTCCCCATCTGCCCTCCCCCCCCACCCCCAGGGTCTCCATCTATCCCA